>NC_084520.1:2732384-2769884 GCF_024500385.1 Phyllopteryx taeniolatus
TACATATATGTGTGTGTATATATATCTTTTGTTAGAATGGCAGGATATTTCAGGTCAAGAGGAAAAGAAGCTGCTTTTAATCTTCCTCCCACCCGAAGTACACCCTCTTGCAGCACTGGGTCAAGCTGGTAGAACCGATTATTGTGTGGTTTTCCCTGCTTTAGCTTGTGCAACTGTTCTTTGAAAACATATTTCTGTGGTAATCTCACAAGCACCAAACCACCCTTGGTTGGATCCTCAGCCCTCTCTGCTTCACCGCTCTCAATGACACCTGCCATGAATCTAACATACTCCTCCTTAACTTTGGGATTTCTCTTCAGTTTCCTTTTCAAGTTCTTAAGTCGCACCAGAGCGAGTCGCTTGTTTTCTGGTAGATGTGTGTTTTAAAGGGAAGTGGCATTTCCAGATGCCCATCTGCGTTCTGCTGTGTTTTTTGGTTCAAGATTTGCATGAACTGAATATCATCTTGTGATATGGTCTTTTGTCCATAGTTTGTGTCCTGAAAATCAAATTCGAGTACTCAAATAACAGCAACTGGTGATGACGAAAGGTCTTTGACCGACACACTATGGCAAAGACCTGTCAACACTGTTGACTTGGCAATCTTTGATGAGCTGCCCAGAATGCTTCATCCTAAATCAGTCTTAATGGCATAACGCTCTTCATCACCACCTGTAATGACATGACGTGGTGCTAATGCTCTACTGCAGTCATAGCCTATTAAGACTCCCAACTTCACAATCTAACAACTCTGGTATTTCCTGTGCTACAGCTTTCTGGTGTTTCCGTCTCTTAGCCGTTGCAGATGTAGGAATGTGGGTGCGTTTAATTGGGATGAAATCTCTGGTGTATGCAGGTGGCAAGTTAATGAAGCTACGTGAGGAAAACCCTCTAACTCTGAGACAACTAGCCTTTTCACTCTGAACAATGGAATCTTTTCCCATGATAGTGGTAAGCTACAGTTTGACTGGCTTTAAATCTGCACCCATTCTCTCACAGGCTTCTTTGTCCACAAAAGTGGCGCTACTCTGGGTATCTTGCAAAGCATAAACTAATGTCTCTCTTTCAGGGTTTGTGACTGAGGAAAGCCACAAAGGCACTATCATGGATGTGCTTTCACCATCATCTTTGTCTACAGAGCAAGAAAGTGATAATATATTCTCTTCTGCCTGCATATTATGAGGCGGTGTGCCTGGAGCAGTGCTGCGTTGCTCATGCAATGGTGTTGGATGGTGCTTTTTACAGATACTACTGGTTGCTTTGTTTCCGCAATCCTTTGAAAGGTGTCCTTTCTTAAGACAGCCAAAGCACAGATGATTGTCCATGATGACGCTTCTTTTCTTCTGTTAATGTATGCGGCAGTACATGCATTTGATTGTACTTTAATTGCATGGGGTGTTCTCCCTCTTTGATTCATTTGCCTCTCTTGTGCCGTTCTGCACAGCGCCTTGGGTTCTCATCACTGGGTTGGATTCTGATTCTCTTGTGTTTGTGATGTACACATTGGCCTTTGGCCGCTTTACATCTCAGGATGACTTGTCTTCAGATAATTTCAATACATTAAGAGATGTTACAGGGTTGCATGCCACATCTGAAAAAATTTGTTAAACTCTTTGAAACTGGGGTATTCGTGTGTTTCCTGCAACTGCATTGTTACATGTCGATTCCAACGAGATGTCACCCAATCAGGCAGTTTTTGGAGCATCCTCTGTTTCTCTTCACAGTCATTTAATACTTGAAGACCTTTAATGGCATTGCTACAGGAAGTCAAGAAATCACTGTACTGTCTGAGTTTAACTGAATCTCTTGAACTGAACTTTGGCCAGTTATTAAATTTTTCTTTATATGCACCCTGGATTACAAAAGGATGGTCGTATCGAGTATCCAGTGCATCCCAAGCTTGGCTGTAAGCTTCTTCATCCTTCCTGTAAAAGGTTCCTTCGAGTACTGATTGCGCTTCGCCGCTGATGAACTTCTGGAGATAGAAATCTGTCAGCTGGATTTGTGCATCTCCGTTCTATGAGTGCTTTGAAACTACTACTCCACTCTATAAACTTGAGTGGGTCCCCTGAGAAGACTGATGGCCGGAAGTCTACTGAGAGCCATTGTGTCATGCAATGCTTGTACTACTGAAACATCTTTGCTAACGTTGACTGACCGTTCATTATCATAGCTTGGATTAAATTTTTCTTCCTAGTCCTTTTGTTCTCACTAAACACTGGGGGACAGGGACTCACTTCACCCAATCCATGCACCTCACCTGAGTCTGCTTCAGAATAAGCCTTCATTTTAGCAACCGTCTCTTGAAGATCTCTCTGATTTTCCAGTCTTTTAAGTTCTTGCCTTTGGTCGGCAATTTCCTTTTCCATTTAAACTTTTTTGGCAGCGAACTGTGCAACGCAGTCCGCTCCTTTTGCCATGATGTTTTGCTGCTCTGATGGACATCTTGACTGGTGACTACAAAAAGAGGATTTGGAAGCAGAGACGCTAAATATTGACTGAGCATATTCTCTATCCAGCATCGTGCAGTCTTGCATTTTCTGCTTTAGCGTCAAATTCTTATTGTCCCACTTCACTCATGCGCACATGTAGTATTTTCATCACATCTGCAATTACTGCTGAGCAGGAATCAAATTTTTGTCTATCAGGGGATGGTGCAAACTGTCCCCGGATATTTTCATATGCCTCTTTGACTTGCGCCTCTAGCCCTTCCATAGCATCCATCATGCGACACAAGTCCTCTTCAGAGAACTCACGTTTGAGTGCGGAGTATGTAACTCTACTTCGTTCCTTCCATTTGTCATACAACACCACAAACATGCTCTCTTTTTGAGATATCTTTTTGTTTTATCGCCAGCATTTTGGGGGTTAACTTTTCTCTCGTGAGGATTTACGGGGTTTGACTTTGGAGGTAGGCTCTATTACTGATGGCTTTTGAATTTGTATTTTAGAATGGATATCATCAATAATATCCATTGATGATATCCATCGAGAGGAGCCACCTCATCTAGCTCCTCTCGATGTGAAGGAGCAGCGACTCTACTCTGAGATCCTTCCGGATGACCTCTAAGGATCTCTAAGGGAGAGCCCGGACACCCTGCGGAGGAAACTCATTTCGGCCGCTCATATCCGGGATCTTGTTCATGCTCGTGACCGTAGGTGAGGGTAGGAACGTAGATCGACCGATAAATCGAGAGCTTCGCCTTTCAGCTTAGCTCCTTCTTTACCACAATGGATCGATAGAAAGTCCGCATCACTGCAGCCGCTGCACCGATCTGCCTGATGATCTCCCGTTCCATTCTTCCCTCACTCGTGAACAAGACCCCAGGATACTTGAACTCCTCCACTTGGGGCAGGATCTCATCCCCGACCTGGAGAGGGCACGCCACCCTTTTCCGACTGAGGACCGTGGTCTCAGATTTGGAGGTGCTGATTCTCCTCCCAGCCGCTTCACACTCGGCTGCGAACTGCTCCAGTGAGAGTTGGAGGTCACGGCTCGATGAAGCCAACAGAACCACATCATCTGCAAAAAGCAGAGATGCAATACTGAGGCCACCAAACCGGGCCTCGGCTGCGCCTAGAAATTCTGTCCATAAAAGTTATGAACAGAATCGGTGACAAAGGGCAGCCTTGGTGGAGTCCAACCCTCACCGGAAACGAGTCCGACTTACTGCCGGATATGCAGACCAAACTCTGACTCCGGTCGTACAGGGACCGAACAGCCCATATCAGGGGGTTCGGTACCCTATACACCCGAAGCACCCCCCACAGGACCCCCCGAGGGACACAGTCAAACGCCTTCTCCAAGTCCACAAATCACATGTAGACTGGTTGGGCGAACTCCCATGCACCCTCAAGGACCCTGCCAAGGGTGTAGAGGTCGTTCATTGTTCCACGGCCAGGACGAAAACCACACTGCTCCTCCTGAATCTGAGATTCAACTTCCCGACGGACCCTCCTCTCCAGCACCCCTGAATAGACCTTACCAGGGAGGCTGAGGAGTGTGATCCCCCTGTAGTATTCTCCCCACCGGCTCACAACGCGACAGGTCTCCTTTTTCAGCTTGACGGCATCCCTCATTCGGGGATTGCCGCCACGACAGGCACCAACCATCTTACGGCCACAGCTCCGGTCGGCCGCCTCAGCAATGGAGGCGCGGAACATGGTCCACTCGGACTCGATGTCCCCCTCCTCCCCCGGAACATGAGCAAAGTTCTGTCGGAGGTGGGAGTTGAAACTCCTTCTGACAGGGGATTCCGCCAGACGTTCCCAGCAGACCCTCACAATACGTTTGGGCCGGCCATGTCGGACCGGCATCTTCCCCCACCATCGGAGCCAACTCACCACCAGGTGGTGATCAGTTGACAGCTCCGCCCCTCTCTTTACCCGACTGTCCATGACATGCGGCCGCAAGTCCGATGACACGAACACAGAGTCTATCATTGAACTGCGACCTAGGGTGTCCTGGTGCCAAGTGCACTTATGCTTGAACATGTTGTTCGTTATGGACAATCCGTGATGAGCACAGAAGTCCAATAACAGAACACCGCTGGGGTTCTGAACGGGGGGGCCATTCCTCCCAATCACGCCCTTCCAGGTCTCACTGTCATTGCCCACGTGAGGATTGAAGTCCCCCAGCAGAACGATGGAGTCCCCAGTGGGAGCGCTCTCCAGCACCCCCTCCAAGGACTCCAAAAAGGGTGGGTACTCTGAACTGCTGTTTGGTGCAGAGGCACAAACAACAGTCAGGACCCGTCCCCCCACCCAAAGGCGGAGGGAGGCTACCCTCTCGTCCACCGGGGTGAACCCCAACGTACAGGCGCCGAGCCGGTGAGCAATAGGTATACCCACATCTGCTCGCCGCCTCTCACCGTGGGCAACTCCAGAGTGGAAGAGACCTCTCGCGAGGACTGGTACCAGGTCCCAAGCTGTGCGTGAAGGCGACTCCGACTATATCTAGTCGGAACTTCTCGACCTCACACACCAGCTCGGGCTCCTTCCCTGCCAGAGAGGTGACATTCCACGTCCCTAGAGCCAGCTTCTGTAGCCAGGGATCGGATCGCCAAGGTCCCCGCCTTCGGCCACCGCCCAGCTCACACTGCACCCGACCCCTATGGCCCCTCCCACAAGTGGTGAGCCCATGGGAAGGGGGACCCACGTTACCCTTTCGGGCTGTGCCCGGCCGGGCCCCATGGGTGCAGGCTCGGCCACCAGGCCTGGCTCCAGAGGGGGGACCCGGTGACCCGCGTCCGGGCAAGGGAAACCTGAATCCATTAATTGTACTCGTCATAGGGGTTTCATACAATTTCTCAATATAAAGCAGGCACATATAGGATTCACTCAAAACCTCTATTGCTTAATAGTTAAGCCTTTTCAACCTTTACAAACGTTCATGCTGTTGTAGGATGGTACTCTCGAACGTATCCTAGCGCTCCTCTCGCCTGCCTGAAGCCACGTAAGGATATATGAAGAGCTGTAGCTCCCTCTGGTAGACACTGCCCTCTATAGGTACCATCGCGGTACTTCACGATTGATGACGCCGTCCTCTATATTTGCAGTCTGCCTTCCAGTAGCTTCAATGCACAGTTCTCGACTCTCAACTCTTGGCCACCGTAGGCGGTACGTTTTCACTGTGGCTACACCGGTCCAGCACTAAGGCCACGATTCGTACTGATGTCCAGAATTTCATTTATTTCTCCTTCTCCACCGATGACATAACAAAATCACGAGATACTGTGAAAACTACGGGTAAAACAGAAGTCCAAATGAGGCTAATGCTAACACACTGTACAATAAATTAAATACACATGAAATGTCCATTACATGCCAAAAGCATATTTTAAAGAATTAAGCATGAAACACAAATAAGGAAAGGTACAATTACCGCGTGCACCTCCTGAACATAGTGTAAATGTCTTTGTCCATATATACCATGCGTTCCTGCTTCCACATCTGTCCTTAATGTCTTCCCGCTTCTTACCCACACTGCTTCAAACTAGACCAGGGTCATGGGACCGTACACCATCACAATAAAATGTCTTCACAAAGGTTTTTATGCAACAAAACCATTTTGTATGGTACATTTCACAAGTTAGTTATAACAAACTCGTTTAAGTCTTATTTACTGTCTCATATTTACATTTGTATTTAGTAACCTCTTTTAGTTGCATCATGAAATCAAATCTATTTTGTATTTTGAAACATGAAACATAAATTTACATATATAATGAAATGTGTCGTTCTGACAGTTACACTTGCTCTTAATTGTGTTTAATATTGTGGCGCACCCTAGTGTTTTGTTTTAACACTGCAGCTTTATGGAAGTATTTTCCATCTCCCATGTGACTATTGGCACATCAGCCGGCTTGCACAACTGTACTGAAAGCTAGAGAGGTCATGTGGCCGGATAACACATTCACTCCTGGTGAAGATTAAAAAAAAAAAAAAAAAAAAAAAGTAGTTGAAACACAAAAAACGTTGCAAAGGGGAAATAAACACACACACGCTTGATTGACATTCACATTATTACTACTATTTACGGGATTAGGGGACTAACTGACAAAAAACAGCATTTTAACAGCTATACAATGCCGCAAGACATATTGGGCCATTCTCTGATAGCAAGCCGCCATGATGATGTAATCGTTAAAACATGGTCCATTCTTGCTGGATGGACATCTTCAGTTGCTCAACAGTAGGGCTGCCACAAAAGATTCTTTTGATTGCCGATTAGTCACAGATTATTTAGTCGATTAGTCTAATTTTTATATATACAGTGTCGCTTGAAAGTTTGTGAACACTCCTGACATGGTCACTCTTTGTAAGAAAAAACAAAACACATTAAGCAAACCTTGTTAATCATACTGTACATCCAAATCCCAATTTGTAACGCATACCTTGCAATTGTAAAACACACACACACAAAAAGATCAATTTTCATTATTTAATCCACAAAAACTGATACTTGTATGTGTGCAAAAAGTATGTGAACCCTTCTATTGTGGCTTGTGGCACCTCTTTTTGCAACCATTACTTCAACCAGACATTAACTCACTAACCTGACTCTAACATCTCTTTATGGGGATTTTTGCCCACTCGTTCTTGCAAAACTCACTCAGTTAAGAGAAGTTGGAGTGACATCTGGTATGCACCAATTTTTTTTAGGTCTCGCCACATTTCATTTGGATAAGGTCCAGACTTTGACAGTGCCAATTCACAATACGAATCCTCTTTCTCTGATCCCATTGCTTTCTACTTTTGCTGAAATGCTTTGGTTCATTGTCTTGTTGTTTAATCAATTTCCATCCCAGCTTCAACTCCCTGAATGATGGCTGGAGATTCTGGTCAAGAATTTCTTAATACGCCGGGAAATTCATGGCTCTTAAGATACGATGGAGTCGTCCAGGTCCGGAAGTGGAAAAGCAGCACCAGACCTTCACATTTCCACCACCATGCTTCATCGTTGGGAGGAGGTTCTTTAGTTCATTTGCAGTGCTGGCTTTTCTCCAAACTGGTTTTGATTGTGACCAAATCCTTCTATTTTTGACTCATCTTTCCAGTGAAAGGACTTCCAAAAGGCCTCTGGCTTGTCCAAGTACTTTTCTGGTGTTTCTGGGTGATAGTTTTGATGGGCGTCCAATTTGGGCAGAGTTGCTGTCATGTTGAAGACCATCTGTTTGTAATTTTTTTTGTCTTACAGTGGATGGATGGAGCTGGAATCTTTCCAGAATGGTCTGAGAGCCCCCCCCAGATGGATGGGCTCTCAATACCCTCTTCTTCATGTCGTCACCTACCTCCTTTGCTCTTTGAATTTGTAGATGTGTTTGGGAGCACAGTTGGTTTGGTTACTTTTATCTCTTTTGATTATCCATCCATCCATTTTCTATCCGAGGTCAGGTCGCTGGGGCAGTAGCTTTAGCAGGGACGCCCAGACTTCCCTCTCCCCAGCCACTTCATCCTTTGATTAGTGCAGCCCAAACCCTACCCCAAGGATGTTTTATTTCATCTGTCTACTTAAAGGTCAGAGGAAAAAGATGTTATGGGGTCAGTTAAAATTCACATTTGCTTTGTGTTATGTTATGTAATACATGCAGAAGGTTTTCAACTATAGTTTAGCTAAAAATTAGGTTTTAATGCCTCGTATTGAGCACTCCCCGAAAATACCCAAAGGTTTGGGCTGAGTTACTCTATCCACCGCAAAGGCTACCGGAAGTGACGTTGCAATTGCCAAACACAACGGGCAACACTATACGCAATGGCGAGCAACGTATTGGAATATGACGAGGAGGAGGATTTCGACGTACAAGAGCACCCAACTGACAAACCATACATGTTTGAGCCGATCAGGAGGTCGGAACAGACTGGTATGTTTGTCCATTCCATATATTCATAATTTACTTGCTCCAGCATTCTCACTTCTCGATAGAAACATAGTCATGAATAAAATATAACAGGCATGCGAGATCATGAGGTCAGACAGTTGAGGGAAAAAAAGCATGCCAATATTTTTTACCACGACTATATGTAATATATATTCATATATGTTTCAGTGACACGGCACAAGCTTTTACATAGTATGCAGTATTCCTATATATTGAGAGCCCCTCGCTGGAGGAGCTTTATAAAATGCCGCACAGAAAGTCTTTGCTGTGTCTGTTGGCTTGTCATATAGGCAAAAGTCCAGACGACAGTACTGGACTCTGGACTGGCTCTGTGCTTTCCTCTTCTCTTTATGCCCAAGAACTCGCTTTCCACCTCTTCTTCGACTTCGACCCACATTAGCTGAATTTCCAACGGCACCCTGCAGGTTGACGGCGCCGGTGGCGGACGTTGTTAACCCAGGCCACGACCGACCTGGTATGGAATTCTTTGGATGAACGCTCATATTTTTTTGGCAAAGTTTATAGCCGGATGCCCTTCCTGATGCAACACTCTGCATTTGTCCGGGTTTGGGACTGGCCCACAGTTTGCACTGGCTTGTGCCCCCCATCGGAACATGTTGCAGCCATAAAATTCAAAGTTAATGATTATTTGCTAAAAACAACGTTTATCAGTTTGAAAATTAAATATCTTGTCTTTGTAGTGTATTCAATTAAATATAGGCTCACTCCTCTCGGGTCGGAGGATATACACTTGAGGTCCTTGAATCTAGGGTCCAATGCAGTAGCAATCTTCAACTATACAATGTTGGCTGTTTTCTTGCGTGCCTCCAGGTCTTTTCTGAATGTAGACTTGAACTTGGCCACATATGCAGGGTCATCTTAACTTTCCATAACCGAGATATGCCACAAAGCATGAGACGTACTTTTCTTCTCCCCAAAGTGCAGTCACATACCTGCAACAGAAAATCAACGCCACTTGAGTACAAAAAAATTGCATTGACCTATACATACAGGGTTCCTACAGTTGCCAGAATTTCAATGTTGTGTCTTTTAGGTCTGAAATGTGCTTGACATAACTCTAAACTAAACTAGGATTATTTATTTATAAACTTGTTTATTCATGAAACATAATGTTAAATGTTTATAGCATAATATAAGGCACATGGTGATAAAGTGGTAAAATAATCATTTACATGTATTCCTGTCAGTATGAATTTTATCCCAGTGATAAGGTGCTGGAAACATTTTAAAATGACCTTTATACAGTAAGTGCTTGAATTTCATCTTAAAAATGTCTAGGGAGGAACCATGTGCACAAAAACTGTCTACTTATTTATACGGCACACATACATAAATACTGTACAGTGGACACTGTACACTTATTTTTCTTCCTCTTACATGCGCTTAGACAGGATTGTGAGAAATACAATGTAAAAATTACGTGCAAGGCTCCAGTAGAGTTTCCAAACTCTGCAGTTGGTCAATTTCAACTGTAGTTGGCATTGCAATCTTGGTGTGTGCGGAGAAGACATCCCTCAGTGGCTGTTTGTTTCCAATTATGCTTTTTATCACGCCCAGAATTGAATTCCATCTGGTTGGGAGGTCTTGCATAAGCGACTCCTTCTTTTGTCCATGTTCAACTTGTTGTTGCTCTATGTCTGCAGCATTTGCCCCACAACCTTTCTGCACTTGGCCAGGACTTTGTCAAATGCACTGTTATGGAGAAATCCTGTAATAGAACGCTGGAGATTGCACGGAGCATGGAATGATTTCAAAAGGCAAATGTATTGCAGCAGTGATTGTTTCTTGCATAGTCTGTGCTGAGTGTGACTTTACTTGACATATTCCACTGCTGTGCAGCTTGAATAGTGTCCCGCACATGTTTCAGCATAATGTCTCTCATGTGGTTTTATTACAGCCAGTGCATGTGAGTGCAGCTCCCACTGTTCGTCGATATAATGCACTGTAACCCAGAAGTAATTATGCTTACCTTATGATGTCAAGTAGGGATGGCCAATTATGGAAAAAGTAATCACGATTAAAAACAATGAATAAAAATACATTCAGCCATGGCTAAAAACATCGGAACTCCTGGGAAGTCTGTATTTTCTGCCATATGTATGTTTAAAAAAAAAAAAAAATCCTCAATATTCTGGCATTTAGCAAATAGAAATAATGTTGTTTTTCCCAATTGACCTAAAACAGGAAAATCTCATTCTGATTTCATATCAGACAGTCAGGGGGGGAAAGTGTTGGTGTTTTTATACATAGCCATGACTGTATCTGCAGGTCCTGCTGTATGCCCCTTGGCCTCTTGGAGGCAGTGTGGTGCAATGCAAGCATGGAGCTGCAAATTACAGTGAGCTAAAAAAAAAAGAGTAGAAGAAGAAAGTCGCACTAAAATATATTAAACTCGTTTTTCACAGATTAGGAAGAATATATGCCCGTGAGTATTGGTATATTGTCTGTCTGTATGTGTTTGTGTGTAAATATTTGTTATTTGAAGGTAAATCCCTCCTGTGATCTAATGATAATGTTAAATAGCCCGTCAATAGGATTTTCAATTGACTGATAGCTTAAGCTGGCAATTTCTAAAACAATGTGTGTGTTGTATTCAAATATTCAATGTGAGTAATTCTTTGTTGTGCGTTTAGTATTACAGCGAACTCCACCTGAGGTGTCAATAAACAGTTTCGAGTACGCTCAGGGAAGGCAGAAGAACATGCGTCACAAGCTTGGTACAAGCAACACGGTGCGTTTTACAACACATCAACTTGCCTACACAACCGGTAGTCTCCAGTGAGAGCAACAGAGGGTGCACGTTCTGAAGTTGTCTCTTTTGCAGTCCTCTCTTTTTCTTCCAACTCATGTATTCTTCTTGTGACGGTGCGTCTTGAGGGAATCTCATACCTGTCGTCATTGGTTGCAATTCTAAGAATGTTTCTCAGACCGACATCTTTCACAACACTCATCGGCCTGCAGTCTGTAGCTAACCACTTGCATTTGTTAGCTTCTCTTTTCTTTCTATCTATCTATCTATAGTTCTCCCACACGTTGCATCCAATTCTAGTCTGCTGAAGCCCTGCCTCTCTGTTTCGTTGAATGGTTTGCTGGTATTAACTGCGTTTATTGCATTTCGATGATATTTCAGACCAGTTATATTCCAGTGATAAGAAAATTCAACTTTGCAGTAGTTACAAATAGCTTTGGTTCGGTCACTGTGCTGTCTGGTAGAATTTTAAATGAAAATGACAGTGTAGAAGTTCTGTACCCTTCTTCATGTTTGTTTATCTGCCATTACTTTTCTTTTCCGCTTTCAGTGAGCCATAGCCGTAAGCAACAGACTTCCATCCATCCATTTTCAGCTGACTTGGGCGAGAAGCGCGGTACACCCTGACAAATGATCATTCACACTCACATTCATACCTATGGACAGTTTAGTCTTCAATTAACCTACCATGCATGTTTTTGGAATGTCGGAGGGAACCGCAGCACCCGGAGAAAGACCCACACAGGGACGGGGAGAACATGCAAACTCCACATAGGGGAGGCCAGTTTTGAACCCAGGTCCTCATAATTTAACAAATTAACATAGCTATAACACGCCAACATGCCCAGCCTATATATAACTCTGTGTGTGTACAAGTGTGTGTGTGCGTGTGTGTGTGTGAATATGTACACGTGTGTGTGTGTGTATGTATCTATATGTAATTTATATATATAATATACAGTGGGTCCGGAAAGTATTCAGAGCCCGTTAATTTTTTAACTTTGTTACATTGAAGCCATTTGGTAAAATCATTTAATTTTCCCCCTCATTAATCTACACACAGCACCCCAGAAAAAAAATGGAATTGTTGAAATTTTTGCAGATTTATTAAAAAAGAATAACTGAAATAGGCATAAAAAATAAATCGTTGAAATTTTTGCAGACTAAAAATGAAAAACTGAAATATCACCATTTCTTCTGATGCCCTTGAGATGGCTCTCCACCTTCATTGGAGTACAGCTGTGTTTGATTATACTGATTTGACTTGATTAGGAAAGCCACACACCTATTTATATGACCAACCTTATAGCTCACAGTGCATGTCAGAGCCAATGAGAATCATGAGGTCAAATGAACTGCCCGAAGAGCTCAGAGACAGAATTGTGGCAAGGCACAGATCTGGCCAAGGTTACAAAAAAATGTATGCTGCACTTAAGGTTCCTACGAGCACAGTGGCGTCCATAATCCTTAAATGGAAGACGTTTGGAACAACCACAAACCTTCCTAGAGCTGGCCGTCCGGCCAAACTGAGCAATCGGGGGTGGGGAAGATCCTAGGTGAGAGAGGTCAAGAAGAACCCAAAGATCACTTTGGCTGAGCACCAGAGATGCAGTCGGGAGATGGGAGAAAGTTCTCGAAAGTCCACCATCACTGCAGCCTTTCACAAGTTGGGGCTTTATGGCAAAGTAGCCCAACGGAAGCCTCTCCTCAGTCCAAGACACATGAAAGCCCGCATGGAGTTTGCTTAAAAAAAAATAAAAAATAAAAAAAAAACACCTGTAGGACTCCAACATCATGAGAAATAACATTCTCTGGTCTGATGAGACCAAGATAAAACTCTTTGGCCTTAATTCTAAGGAGGATGTGTTGAGAAAACCAGGCATTGCTCATCACCTGTCCAATACAGTCCCAACAGTGAAGCATGGTGGTGGCAGCATCATGCTGTGGGGGTGTTCTTCAGCTGCAGGGACAGGACGACTGGTTGCAATTGAAGGAAAGATGAATGCGGCCAAGTACAGGGATATCCTGGACGAAAACCTTCTCCAGAGAGCTCAGGACCTCAGACTGGGCCGATTCAAAACAATGACCCTAAGCACACAGCTAAAATAACAAAGGATTGTCATCAGAACAACTCCGTGACTGTTCTTGAATGGCACAGCCAGAGACCTGACTTAAACCCAATTGAGCATCTCTGGAGAGACCTGAAAATTGCTCTCCACTAACATTTACCATCCAACCTGACAGAACTGGAGAGGATCTGCAAGGAGGAATGGCAGAGGATCCCCAAATCTAGTTATGAAAATGCATCATTACCAAAAAGACTCATGGCTGTATTAACTCAAAAGGGTGCTTCTACTAAATACTGAGCAAAGGGTCAGAATAGTTTTGGCTGTGTGATATTTCAGTTTTTCTTTTCTAATAAATCTGCAAAAAAAGATTTCTGTCAATATTGGGGTGCTGTGTGTAGGTTAATGAGGAAAAAAATGAACTTAAATGATTTTATCAAATGGCTGCAATATAACAGTGCAAGATTTAAGGGGGACTGAATACTTTCCATACCCACTGTATGTTAGAATAGTACAGGACATGTATGAGGGCAGCAGAACAGTGGTGAGGTGTGCTGTAGGTCTGACAGAGGAGTTTAAGGTAGAGGTGGGACTGCATCAGGGATCAGCCTTAAGCCCCTTCCTGTTTGCAGTGGTGATGGATAGGCCGACAGATGAGGTTAGACTACAGTCCCTGTGGACCATGATGTTCGCAGATGACATTGTGATCTGCAGTGAAAGCAGGGAGCAGCTGGAGGAACAGTTAAAAAGGTGGAGGCATGCACTGGAAAGGAGAGGAATGAAGATTAGCTGAACTAAGACAGAATATATGTGCATGTATGAAAGGGGTGGAGGGGGAAGAGTGAAACTGCAGGGAGATGAGAGAGCGAGACTGGGGACTTTTAAATAGTTGGGTTCAACAGTCCAGAGCAATGGTGAGTGTGGTAAGGAAGTGAAGAAACAGGTCCAAGCATGTTGGAACAGGTGGAGGAAGGTGTCAGGTGTGTTATGTGACAGAAGAGTCTCTGCGAGGATGAAGGGCAAAGTTTATAGAGATTATAGACAGTGGCACTGAAGAGACAACAAGAAGCAGAGCTGGAGGTGGAGGAAATGGAAATGTTGAGGTTCTCTCTAGGAGAGACCAAGTTGGATAAAATTGGAAATTAGTTCATTAGAGGGACGGCCAAGGTTAGATGTTTTGGCGACAAATTTAGCGAGAGCAGACTTCGATGGTTTGGACATATCCAGAGGATGCAGGAGATAGGCTTACATTGCTTCAACAGTGCTCGTTTTTGACTTTGGGTTTCACCTGTGGCTTTGGGCTTCACCTGTGAAAACTGCATTTGCTGTTACGCAAACATGAAGACCAGAGAGCTGTCTATTGGAGAAAAGCTAACCATTTTAAAGCTGAGAGAAATCGATCAGAGCTAACATTGGGCATAGCCAATACAACAGTTTGGAATGTCCTGAAAAATTAACTACTGGTGTACTGAGCAACAGACATCGAACAGGGTATCGACAGCAGTTGATGACAGAAATGTGAGAGCTGTGAAGAAACACCCAAAGACAACAGTCAGTGACATCACTGCCAACCTCCACAGGGTAGGAATGAAGATATCACAATCCACTGTTCGAAGAAGACTTCAAGAGAAGAAATGGTACAGGCCATACCACAAGATGGAAACCACTCATCAGGAGAAAGAATCGGAAGGCCAGATTGGATTTTGCAAAGAAGTATAGAGATTGGCCACAAAATCGAAGAAGTCTTCGAGAGAAGAAATATCCAGGCCATACCAAAAGATGCAAATCACTCATCCGTAACAAGAATCGGAAGGCCAGATTGGATTTTGTAAAAAAGTACAGAGATGAGCCAGAAAAAGTTTTGACACAAAGATTTATGGACTGACGAGGAAGATGAAGATTAACCTATACCAAAGTGATGGAAAGGATCTGCTTATGATCCAAAACACACAAACTCATCTGTGAAGCATGGTGGAGTTAATGTCATAGCTTGGGCATGGCTGCTCTGGAACGGGCTCACTAGTCTTTATTGATTATGTAACTCATGATGGTAGCAGCAGAATGAATTCTGAAATCTACAAAAGCATTTTGTCTGGCAATTTATAGAAAAATGGATCCAAACTAATTGGGATAAGCTTCATCATGCAACAAGACAATAACCCAAAACACACTGCCAACACAACAAAGGGCTTCATCAGGAGGAAAACGTGGAAGGTCTTAGATTGGCCAAGTCAATTACCGGACCTTAACCCAATAGAGCATGCATTTTATCTCCTGAAGAGGAGACTGAACGGAGTAACCCACAGAAATAAACAAGAACTAAAAGAGGCTGCAGTAAAGGCCTGGAAAACCATTTCAAATTAAGAATGCAACAGTCTGTTGAAATTGCAGGCTTGAAGCAGTTAAGTTAATTTGATAATGTCTGTTCAAATACTTTTGCTTATTTGAAAAGTGGGTGGCTTCAAACAATAGGTGCTCTGTTCTGAATTATCTAGATCTAAATACCATGAAATAAAAGCTGCAATTCTGAACTTTTGTCTCATATTCATCTTTTCATCTGAAACCCAAATGTCTTCAGTACACAACAAAAACAAAGGAATTGACCTTGCCATTCCAATACGTTTGGAGGGGACTGTAAATGTACATACTGTACAATCACTTGAATGGAACAAGGGTAAAAGTGATGACATGACCATTACATTTTTATTTAGGATAGTCAACCCATTAGCAAAATTCAGGTTTGAGTTCTTATCAATGAAGTTGTTATTGTTTTTATGAATGATGGTTGTTCCAAGACGTTGTGCATCTTGAGTAAAAGATGTTTGACGTATTTTCGATGGCTGATCCTGTATTATTTGTGCATACAGATGGTCTGAGGATGTGATAAATTTGTTTGTAGAGTATGAAGAAAAACAAGCATATTGATAAATGACAGCTTTGTGCATCAAAAGTGTGTACGCATGATTTAAGCACAACTCTGTGTCTACGCTCGGTTGGTAAATGAGGCCCAATGTGAAAATGCATTGGAAATAGTTTCATCCCTTCAACAAGCACTGTTTGCATTTGAAAACAAGCTGGATGTCTTTTATTATTGAAACAGCTTGAAGTATGCAGTAGTTCTCACATCTAATAAAACATCAAAACCAACCTACGATCACGTTTAACGGATGGATGCCTCAATGCCTGCATGAACCTTCACCTCACCACGCATCAACCAGACTACAAAGCCATCAGCAAATCCATGCAGCACCATAAGTCGCATTTATGGTAAGAAATATTTTCGTTATTGTGTAGCTTAAGCATAATGGCATTATTTAAAAGAATACATAGAGTTATTATATTTTATGGCTCTCAAAGAAATAACATCTTAAAATATGTTGCTTTTATGGATCTCTTCGCCAAAAAGGTTCTCGAACCCTGCCCTCTAACAATGTCCTTACATCTCTCCCCCACAGATTGCCTCATTCAATGGGAAGAGTGGCCCCAACGAGCTGTTTTACCACAACATAAGTGAACGACTGATTGGTATGCAGGACGGTTGTTTCACTAACCACATCAGGCAACAACAACACCCTATTGGTGACCACCCCCACGGGACACACCCACCAAAGTTTACATTCATTCATTCATTTTCCATACCGCTTATTGTCACTTGGGTCACGGGTGTGCTGGAGCCTATCCCAGCTGACTGGCCGAGAGGCAGGGAGCACCCTGAACTGGTCGCCAGCCATTCGCAGGGCACATTCGCACGCACATTCGCATTTACACCTACGGACAATTTAAAGTCTTCAATTAACCTACCATGCATGTTTTTTGGGATGTGGGAGGAAACCGGAGTACCCGGAGGAAACCCACGCTCGCACGGTTGTCTAAACTCCACATGGGCGAGGCCGGATCTGAACCCGGGCCCTCAGAACTGTGGGGCAGATGTGCTAACCAGTCGTTCACTGTGCCACCAGTATTTTATTTTGTATTTTATTAACATTACAAAACTAATTTTACAAATACATTGCAAATTTTAACTTTTCAATAATTGCTTCATTAATAATCATTGAAATTATTAGAAATATTTAAAATGGGAATGAATAATTGCATTGGTTAAAAATTGTTTGTGAATTCATTTTTTATTTTGTTTTTATTCATGTCTAATAAATTATTAGTTCATTGATTTATTGTAAATAAAATAAAACAGTATTTTTAAAGAATCCATGGATCCATCCATTTTCCTTTGCTTATCTGAGGTTGAATCACGGGGGCAGAAGCCTAAGCAGGGCAGCCCAGACTTGCCTCTCCCCGGCCACTTCGTCCAGCTCTTCCGGGGGGCTCCTGAGGTGTTCCCAGGCCACCCGAGAGACGTCGTCTCTCAAGCGTGTCCTTGGTCGTCTCCGGGGCGTTCTCCTCGTGGGACGTGCCCGGAACGCTTCACCAGGGAAGCGCCACCTCATCTGGCTCCTCTAAATCCGGAGGAGCAGTGGCTCGACTCTGAACCCCTGCCGGATGACTTGACTGATGACTGACACCCTGCGGAGGAAACTTGTATTCTCGATCTTGTTCTTTCGGTCACAACCCACAGCTAGTGACCATAGGTGAGGGTAGGAACATAGATCCACCGGTAAATCGAAAGCTTTGCCTTTCGGCTCAGCTCCTTCTTCACTACGACAGACCGATACAGTCCACGCATCACTGCAGATGCTGCACCAATCTGCCTGTCGATTTCCTGCTCCATTTTTCCCTCCCTTGTGAACGAGACCCCGAGATATATGAACTTCGCCATTTAGGGCAGGACCTACTGCCTGACCCGGAGTGGGCTCTCCACCCTTTTCCAACTGAGCACCATGGACTCAGATTTGGAGGTGCTGATTTTCATCCTAGCCGCTTCACACTGTGCTGCAAGCCTTTCCAGCGAGAGTTGGAGAACATGGTCTGATGAAACTTTCAGAAACACATCATCTGTAAAAAGCTGCGACGTGATATTGATCTCACCAAACTCCCGAACCCCCTCAGCACTGCGCCTACAAATTCTGTTCATAAAATGAACAGAATCGGTGACAAAGGGCAGCCTTGGTAGGTCCAACTCTTACTGGAAACGAATCCGACTTACTGCCGGCAATGCGCACCAAATTCTGACACCAGTCATACAGGGTACGAACAGCCCATATCAGGGAATCTGGTACCCCATACTCCCAGAGCACCCCCCACATGACTTCCCGAGTGACACAGTCGAATGCCTTCTCCAAGTCCACAAAACACATTTAGAATGATTTAAATGATCAGACCACATTTTATGACCAATTTATCCAAAAATTAAGACATTTCAAAGGGTTTACATTAGGGCTGCACGATATTGGGGGGCGGGTGGGTGAAGAAGACATTGCGATTTTCTTTAACCCCGCGATATATATTGCAATGTTAGATAACATACACCTAAGGTGAAAACCAGCTTACATCTCTCTTTTTCCTTCTAGAAAAAACAATGGTCAGTAGAGCACAAAGGCATAGTCATTTGTATGAAGTCTCCCTGTATTTAAATGGACTGTAGTATTGAGCAGTAGTCCAGCCAGACATTGAGTTACAATCATTTATTTTCATGCCCAGTTATACTCTAGTCATTAGCACATTCCTAACACATTTTTTAAAAATCAATCTGTTTTAATCAATCTGTTATTTTGCACTTGCGTTTTAACGTGCATTAGTATTTCTCTATTTGAGTGCATTAGTTAAATCAAAACACGTTGTGTACACCTGAAGTTTGTCCTTCAATAATGCCGTAGCTCTTCCCCCTCCCCCTAAATTTAATCTGTTCCGACATGCGTTCGTGCATCACTTTCTAAAGAGAGATACAGTACAGGCATCTAATTGTTTCCCATGTCCTCATTAATTGAAATCTTACAAAAAATATGTATAGAACTCTGGGCTGCTCCATGTGTGTTGTTAAATGGGTTATAATTTACCATAATCTGTGCTAATCTTATTAGCATGTCCAACCAGGTCCCTCTGCTGATCACTTATGAATTTAACAATTGATTTACTGCATATCAATACACCAACATTGCGCAGGACCCTGTGGTGTGACTATTGTGCATGCGTATATTGCGATGACGGTGCTCAAATGATATACAGTTTTTCTGCAAGCCCTAGTTGACACATTTTTTTCTCCCACTGTAAATTGGGAGGCGCTAAACCTAAAGTTTAGATCTGAAGAAGACTTTCGGATTAAAAGTGAATCGTCCTTAACAAACAAGGAATGTCCAGTTGCATACTATATCCCATGCTGTCTTGTCTAGGCCTGAACAACAACAACAACAAAAAATGGCCACCGAGTGGTGCAATCGGTCATTTTAAATTAGGTAATCTTCAAGCAAATTATTGGCTCGAACAAGTGTGGAGACAGTGCTGGAAAGTAATGGTGGCCACTCAGTGTAAAAAATTTGGCTGAATTTGGACATTTTCACTGGGGTGTACTCACTTTTGTTGCCAGTAATTTACACATTAATGGCTGTGTTGAGTCATTTGTGGGGACAGTTTATACTGCCATATACTCGGTATTTTACATTATAGCAAAGTGTAATTTATACAGTGTTGTTCCATGAAAAGATATAATAAAATATTTATAAAAAATGTGATGTCTGCTTACTTTTGTGAGATACTGATTATTATTCAGTACACCAGTGATACTGTAATTTATTCACTCTAAAATACAGTTTTTGCTGTCAAGCAAAATAAGGGGATAATTTTGGGGGAAGAAATTTTTTTTTTCCCCGCGCTCAAAAGAATACTGAGACCGATGCCCAAAAGCCGAGGTACATCGTGTAACGTGAGTTACCTGTGCGGTTGCACCCCTAGTATTTTTTACTGTGCTGTCTGCAACCAGGTTGGCATTGCAAATGAGAATCTTTTCTCAATTGCCATACCTGGATAAAGAGAGGTTAAATAAAATAAATGTTAAAAATGGGCTGTGGGGTTTTCATCCCTGTGTGGTCTGGGGGGTGTTTGGCTGTTAGGCAACGGTGCCTGGCAGATGAATATGCAAATTGCTTGGGTATCCCCTCACTCACACTCTGGTCCTATAGATGTACACCTGGGTTCACCTTGTCCTGGATGCTTCCCCTCCTGTCCTTCCCTCACAGGGTGTAGCACGACTGCCCCATACAACACTCAGATCTAATGTCATTGTTATATACCTAGGTATATAATGATTTCATTTCCTCCTCTTGTTTACAGTTAGTGCTTTGTCTTTTGTTGTCTTCACCCTCTCACTCCCCTCTCGAAACCTTGTTCTGTTTGACTGATTCTCAATAAATATCCATTAAAATACAACCCCAATTCCAATGAAGTTGGGGTGTTGTGTTAAAAACAGAATACAATGATTTGCAAATCATGTTCAACCTACATTTAATTGAATACACTACAAAGACAATGTTAAAACTGATAAACTTTATTGTTTTTAGCAAATAATCATTAACTTAGAATGTTATGGCTGCAACATGTTCCAAAAAAGCTAAGACAGGTGACAAAAAAGACTGAGAAAGTTGAGGAATGCTCATCAAACACCTGTTTGGAACATCCCACAAGCATGAACAGGCTAATTGGGAACAGGTTGGTGCCATGATTGGGTATAAAAGGAGCTTACCTGAATTGCTTAGTCATTCACAAGCAAAGATGGGGCAAGGTTCACCTCTTCGTGAACAAGTGCGTGAGAAAATAGTCGAACAATTTAAGGACAATGTTCCTCAACGTACAATTGCAAGGAATTTAGGGATTTCATCATCTATGGTCCATAATATCATCAAAAGGTTCAGAGAATCTGGAGAAATCACTGCCTGTCAGCGGCAAGGCCGAAAACCAACATTGGAATGCCCGTGACCTTCGATCCCTTAGGCGGCACTGCATCAAAAACCGACATCGATGTATAAAGTATATCACCACATGGGCTCAGGAACACTTCAGAAAATCAATGTCAGTAAATGCAGTTCCGCGCTACATCTGTAAGTGCAACTTAAAACTCCACTATGCAAAGCAAAACCCATTTATCAACAACACTCAGAAACACCGCCGGCTTCTCTGGGCCCCATCGAAGATGGACTGATGCAAAATGGAAAAGTGTTCTGTGGTCCGACGAGTCCACATTTCAAATTGTTTTTGGAAATTGTGGACGTCGTGTCCTCCTGGCCAAAGAGGAAAAGAACCATCCGGACTGTTATGGACGCAAAGTTCAAAAGCCAGCATCTGTGATGGTATGGGGCTGTGTTAGTGCCAATGGCATGGGTAACTTACACATCTGTGAAAGCACCATTAACGCTGAAAGATACATACAGGTTTTGGAGAAACTTATGCTGCCATCCAAGCAACGTCTTTTTCATGGATGCCACTGCTTATTTCACCAAGACAATGCCAAACCACATTCTGCATGTGTTACAACAGCGTGGCTTCGTAGTAAAAGACTGCAGGTACTAGACTGGCCTGCCTACAGTCCAGACCTGTCTCCCATTGAAAATGTGTGGTGCATTATGAAGCGTAAAATACGACAGCGCAGACCCCGTACTGTTGAACAGCTGAAGCTGTACATCAAGCAAGAATGGGAAAGAATTCCACCTACAAAGCTTCAACAATTAGTGTCCTCAGTTCCAAACGTTTATTGAATGTTGTTAAAAGAAAAGGTGATGGAATACAGTGGTAAACATGACCCTGTACCAACTTTTTTGGAACATGTTGCAGCCATAAAATTCTAAGTTGATAATTATTTGCTAAAAACAATGAAGTTTATCAGTTTGAACATTAAATACCTTGTCTTTTTAGTGTATTGAATTAAATATTGGTTGAACATGATTTGCAAATCATTGTATTCTGTTTTTATTTGTTTAACACAACGTCCCAACTTCATTGGAATTGGGGTTGCACAAAGAAACCACAGCGGCAACTTAAAAACTCCACTGTGACACAGTAAAACTGTTCTGGCATAAAAGGGATACAGATCCTACTTTCTGCTTGACCTAACACCGAATAGGACAAAAAAAGATCTTTGGTAAAGGTTCATCTTGGTCTCATCAGTCCATAAAACTTAGTTCCAAAACTTTTGTGGCTCATCTCTGTACTTCTTTGCAAAAGCTAAACTGGCCTTCAGCTTCTTTTTGCTGATGAGTGGTTTGCGTCTTGTGGTATGATAGGTATATTTCTTCTCTCAAAGTCTTTGAACAGTGGATTGTGATACCTTCACCCCTGCCCTGTGGAGGTTGGCAGTGATATCACTCCATGTTGTCTTTGGGTTTTGCTTCACAGCTCTTATCAACTGCCGTTGATACCCCTGAGCGACCTGTTTGATTTCTGTTGATCATTACACCAGTAGTTTCTTTCTTTTTCAGGACATTCCAAATTGTTGTATTTGCTATGCCCAATGTTTGTGCTAGGCTTTACATGATCAGGATTTTTGGGGCTGATTAGCGAGTTTAAAAAAACGATCACCAAGTCATTTAAATAGACACATTGCTGGAGCAATGTTCATTTACTGTATATACTTGTGTACTTTATTGCCCAAAACATTATATTTACAATAAATAATGTATTTGTTCATCTGTTTATGCCAGTGAGGCATAGTGACAGACAGAACAAATGAATGGTCTTCTATTAGATGGCAGGAAGTACGTACTGTAATTAATGTATCCACTTTTTGTGACACTTTTGTTTGTTGGTGTGCCGTGAGATTTTTCAATTGTAAAATATGTGCCTTGGCTCCATAATGGTTGGAAATCACTGCTCTAGTCAGATTATGTATTCTAATCAGTCAGGTAAAACCAGCATTACAACATGACAGAAATAATTGGTGCTAATTTACTGTAATTAAATTACTTCACACACACCAAAACCTTCGCGCATGATTCGACAGAACGCCTGCATGTTCGCTTACAACTATTAGTTCTAGCACTAGCTTGCTTGGCTACATAACGTTTTGTTGCCTGCTTGCGAGCGGTATCGTATTAAAAGTATGTGAACATACCTCAAGCAAGCCTTAAACGAACGTCCTCTCCCGAGCACCGGTGACCACCAACATGTTTTTTCCCCTTTTTGTTCTGATAAACATACGGCGCGATCCATTATTGTTGTCATCGCCATGGTAATGTGTGTATCCGGTCGCTTTTGAGTTGAAAAGATGAAGCCCAGTGATTGTAAAAAACGGGATTTGGTGGTATCAGAATACAAGATTTTATTGCAGTAGTCTGACATAGTGCAATCGTGAAAGACCAAATTTGTCTTGTCGTCTGAGCCGGCATTACGTGTTGTCAGTCTCACACCACTGACATTTAAAAAAAAAAAAAAAAAAAAAACTTTATTGGTGGTCAGATATTTACAGTACTACGTGAAAAGATATGCGACAAGGATAAAAATAAACTCGCTTTTGGATCCGAATATACTGTACACAACGGCGACGTGGAGTAAATGTCTTTTGCGGAGGCGATCAATGACTTAATTGATTGGCTCGGCGAATTGTGACATTAAAGGCGATCAGCATAAAATGCTAATTATCGGCCGATACCGATCAGGCCGATCAGATTGGTGCAAAGTGAAGTTTGTGCAAAAGCTCTGATCGATTTTCCCTCTCAACTTCAAAATGGTTTGCTTTTCTCACATGCAGTTTTAATAGGTGAGCACTATCTAATGATTACACAATCAATCCAAAAGGCAACATCTGAGCAACTAGAAACACCCATCAGTCACGTTCCAATACTTTAGCTCACTTGATAAGGGAGTAGGTTAAAACAAAAGGTGCTCTGTCCTGAGTTGTTCATCACCTCTAGATGTAAATACCATTAAATGAAAGATGGAATTTTTAACTTTTATGTCATATTCATCTTTTGATCTGAAACCCAAATGTCTTCAGTAGTAATTTGTAGGGGGTGCTATTGAGGTGTTTTTCAAAAATTGCACGAAAAACATGTCAATACCATGTCACCACGACAACAGTGTTACATGAAATAAAAAGCTTTCGATAATTCAACATCTTTAAATGAAACACCCGAAGTTTGAAGTTGATCGGATAAAATTTCTAGGAGGAGTTCGTAAAAATATGACAGCTGCAAAATGGAAAAATAGGTCCGAATTTGATAAATAAATAAATAAATAATAAATAAAAAATTGTGGACTTTATGTTGGGTCTAATGTATGGCTTGGGTTTAATGTATGGCTACTGTCGGTCTTGTGCTGTTCCATATGCCTCCCAATTCTGGTAGACCGAGGTGAAACGTACAGGCAGGGCTGCTGCTTTGAAAATTTGTAGGGGGCGCTACTTTTTATTTTTTATTTTTTTTAGAAAATGCAAAATATACATGTAAAATATAGAATTTTTTTACCAGGCTTGATGTGGTTGTAAAGTTTCATTAGTTTTTGGGAAGAGTGGAGAGACTCAAAGCAGAGTTGTTTTCTTGGCAAACAGTGCGACGAAAAGCACGTCACCACGGCAACAGCGTTAGATGAAATGAAAAGCTTTTATCAACTTTTCATCTTAAATATATTTAGATGAGACACCCAAAGATTGAAGGCGATCAGGTAAAACCTCTGAGGAGTTAAAAAAAATATGATGACTATAAAAGGAGCAGTCGCTGCTCAGGCCCTCAAGAGCTAATGCAGTTATGACGTTACTACTTTGTTATTGCAGATTAGTGATAGACTACAGACTACTACAGACTATATCCAACTTAAAAATTTGGTATGTACGTTCCAGTGAAATATTATATTAATAAATATATATATTTTGACTTGTATCATAAAATAACATTTTGACTTTCTGAAAAATAAGTGCCAAGATGAGTGAAATTTTGTGACTGTATTTTGTGTAAATGTGATTGCGAATTTAACTTTTTTTTTTTATCATTTTGGTACATGAAATTATGTTCATCCTTAATTTCTTCGTATACCTACCCTGAACTTTTAACTTTTTTTTTTATCATTTTGGTACATGAAATTGTTATGTTCATCCTTAGTTTCTTCGTATACCTACCCTGGAAGGGACTTTGAACTTGTAAAAATATGATGTTCATGTTTTGAAAGGCTATTTTTGAACTATTAATTTTCCTTCTTGTTAAATGGAGGCATTGCAAACTGTAGGCTGGTCCCAAGCACGGATAAATGCAGAGGGTTGTGTCAGGAAGGGCATCCATCTTAAAATTTTGCCAAACAAATATGAAGGTTAATCTAAAGAAAAGTACAGAGAAGGTCAGAAGGCGCTACATTGTGTCTTTGTGGCTCTAGAGAAAGCCTATGACAGAGTAACCAGAGAAGAACTTTGGTACTGCATGTGGACGTCTGGAGTGGCAGAGAAATATGTTAGAATAATACAGGACATGTATGAGGGCAGCAGAACAGTGGTGAGGTGTGGTGTAGGTGTGACAGAGGAGCTGAAGGTGGAGCTGGGACTGCATCAGGATCAGCCCTAAGCCCTTTCCTGTTTGCAGTTATGATGGATAGGCAGATAGATGATGTTGGACTGGAATCCCTGTGGACCATGATGTTCACAGATGACATTGTGATCTGCAGTGAAAGCAGGGAGCATGTGGGGGAACAGTTAGAAAGGTGGAGGCATGCACTGGAAAGCAGAGGAATGAAGATTAGCCGAAGTAAGACAGAATATATGTGCATGAATGAGAGGGGTAGCGGGGGAAATGTGAGGCTACAGGGAGAAGAGAGAGCAAGGGTGGAGGACTTTAAATACTTGGGGTCAACAGTCCAGAGCAATGGTGAGGGTGGTGAGGAAGTGAAGAAACGACTCAAAGCAGGTTGGAACGGGTGGAGGAAGGTGTCAGGTGTGTTATGTGACAGAAGAGTCTCTGCTAGGATGAAGGGCAAAGTTTAATAAAACAGTGGTGAGGCCAGCCATGATGTACGGATTAGAGACAGTGGCACTAAGAGACAACAGGAAGCAGAGCCGGAGGTGGAGGAAATTAAGATATTGAGGTTCTCGCTAGAAGTGACCAGGTTGGATAAAATGAGAAATGAGCTCATCAAACGGACGGACGGCCAAGGTTAAATGTTTTGGAGACAAAGTTAGAGAGAGCAGACTCCGATGGTTTGGACACGTCCAGGGGAGAGAGAATGAGTATATTGGTAGAAGGATGAGGATGGAGCTGCCAGGCAAGAGAGCTCAAGGAAGACCAAAGAGAAGGTTGATGGATGTCGTGAGAGAAGACATGAGGGCAGTTGGTGTTAGAGAGGTATCGGAATACAAGATTTTATTGCAGTTGTTTGACAATCGTGAAAGACCAAATTTGTCTTGTAGTCTGATCCACGCATTACCTGTGTCTGTCTCAGACGTGTTATCTGTCCCACACCGCCGGCATTTTTTTTTTTTTCAAATAACTATTGGCGGTCAAATATTTACAGTAATACGTCAAGACGCGACAAGGCTAAAAATAAACTAGCTTTTGTATTCAAATATACTGAACACGATGGCGACGCTGAGTAAATGTCTTTTGCGGAACTGATCGGATCGGCGAATTATGACATTAAAGCTGATCAAGCCGATCAGATTTGTCTATAGTCTAATGCCTAGTATTAACCACCACCTAATAGACTTGCTAGCCAATAGACAACAGCGTGAAGGGCAAACGCCTCTTTATACTCCCGCGCTCGTGCGGCCGACAACGCCCACATTGCATCACGTGACTGACGCATTGGGCCTCGCGGCCCCTCTGCGTCACTTAACGCGCACACGGAAAAAAATTATTGCTGCACGTAGAATGCTGCGGCGATCCAACGAGTCAATGAGATTCAGCGAGCCCTGTACAACAAGAATCTATTTGTGCTAGCTTTGCAGATGTCATAACGTGTGTTTTTGTATTGCATGTGTTAAAAGATCTTAATATGTTACACACATATGTCAGCCTTCATGGATAAATGCCAGATGGTTTAACTATTGAACCAAGTTCTGGTGCATAATATTTAGCCATCATCTTACAATGGAAGGGAAAAGTAAGTCCTTTGGAATTTACTTAAACCTCAGAGACGTTTAAGTAAAGGGTTAGTACTAGTGTGGTTTGTTTTTGGTATGTGGAATAGGGTTATGAGGAGTTACACCCCTCGACGTTTGGACTTTTTTTGTTTCTTCTGAGAGAAAACCAATGAAGCGGTGCACTCAGTTGCTTTATTTTTTTTCTTATTCATAACTTTTAATTACTTTAACTTTAAGAATGCAGCCCTATGGGGGGCACAAGTCAGTGCAAACTGTAGGCCGGTCCCAAGCCCGGATAAATGCAGAGGGTTGCGTCAGGAAGGGCATCCGTCTTAAAACTTTGCCAAACAAATATGAGCGTTCATCCAAAGAATTCCATACCGGATCGGTCGTGGCCCGGGTTAACAACGTCCGCCACCGGCGGCGTCAACCTGCAGGGCGTTGTTGGAAATTCAGCTACGGTGGGTCGAAGTCGAAGAAGTGGTGGAAAGCGGGTTCTTCGGCAGAAAGAGAAGAGGAAAGCACAGAGCCTAGAACTGAATGTGGGGACTTTGAATGTTGGGACTATTACGGAAAGATCTCAGGAGTTGGTTGACATGATGATTAGGAGAAAGGTTGATATATTGTGTGTGCAGGAGAACAGGTGGAAAGGCAGTAAGGCGAGAAGTTTAGGGGCAGGATTTAAATTATTTTACCATGGTGTAGATGGGAAGAGAAATGCAGTCGGGGTTATTTTAAAAGAGAGTTGGCTAAGAATGTCTTGGAGGTGAAAAGAGTATCAGATCGAGTGATGAGGCTGAAACTTGATGTTGAGGGTGTTATGTGTAATGTGATTAGTGGCTATGCCCCACAGGTAGGATGTGACCTAGAGGTGAAAGAGAAATTATGGAAGGAGCTAGACAAAGTAGTTCTGAGCATCCCAGACAGAGAGAGAGTCGTAATTGGTGCAGATTGTAATGGACATGTTGGTGAAGGTAATAGGGGTGATGACGAAGTGATGGGTAAGTACGGCATCCAGGAAAGGAACTTGGAGGGACAGATGGTGGTAGACTTTGCAACAAGGATGCAAATGGCTGGAGTGAACACTTTTTTCCAGAAGAGGCACGAACATAGGGTGACCTACAGTCATCTTACACACCACCATCCTATGCTGTCTCGCCACACTCTCCCCTACCACTACCTTACAGTCGGTAACCTCGTCTCCACATGATATAATCCACCTGCGTGCTTCTACCTCCGCTCTTGTAGGTCACAGCATAGGACAGCATAGGATGGTGGTGTGTAAGATGACTCTGGTGGTGGGGAGGAAGATTAGGAAGACAAAGGCAGAGAAGAGAACCATGTGGTGGAAGCTGAGACAGGACGAGTGTTGTGCATCTTTTTGGGAAGAGGTGAGACAGGCTCTCGGTGGACAGGAGGAGCTTCCAGAAGACTGGACCACTGCAGCCAAGGTGATCAGAGAGGCAGGCAGGAGAGTACTTGGTGTATCTTCTGGCAGGAAAGGAGAGAAGGAGACTTGGTGGTGGAACCTCACAGTACAGGAAATCATACAAGGAAAAAGGTTAGCTAAGTAGTGGGACGCTGAGAGGACCGAGGAGAGGCGAAAGGAATACATTGAGATGCGACACAGGGCAAAGGTAGAGGTGGCAAAGGCCAAAGAAGAGGCATATGATGACATGTATGGCAGGTTGGACACTAAAGAAGGAGAAAAGGATCTATACAGACTGGCCAGACAGAGGGATAGAGATGGGAAGGATGTCCAGAAGGTTAGGGTGATTTAAGGATAGAGATGGAAATATGAATATGTTTACTGGTGCCAGCAGTGTGCTAGCTAGATCGAAAGAATACTTCGAGGAGTAAAATATACTCCAACTGCCTCCGGCCACCGCCCAACTCACACTGTGGTGAGCCAATGAGAAGGGAGACCCGTGTTACCCTTTTTGGCTGTGCCCATGGGTGCAGACCCAGCCCACCAGGTGTTCGCCTTCGAACCCCATCCCCAGGCCTGGCTTCAGAGGGGTTGCCCCGGTGACCCGTGTCCGGGCAAGGGCAAACATCCATCCAATCAGCTATTTTCCATACCACTTATCCTCAATAGGGTCATGGGGGTGCTGGAGCCTATCCTAGCTAACTCTGGGAGAAAAGGCGGGGTACACCCTGAACTGGTTGCCAACCAATCGCAGGGCATATATAACAAACAACTATTCTCGCTCACATTCACACCTGTGTATGATTTAGTCTTCAATTAACCTACCATGCATGTTTTTGGGATGTAGGAGGAAACCGAAGTACCTGGCGAAAACCCACGCAGGCACGGGGAGAACATGAAAATTCCACACAGACGTGGCCGAATTTGAACCTGGGTCCTCAGAACTTTGAAGCACATTTACGAACCAACCAACCAACCACCATGCCGCTGAGGGAAAACGTGATTCCGTCAATTTACTCATCATAGGTGGTCTTTTAGCTGTGCTTTGTCTGTTCCCTGTTTGCCATGGGTGACCCTGCCAGAGGCATAAAACCCCAGACAACTTAGCTCCTAGGATCACTGGGACACACAAACCCCTCCACCAAAATAAGGTGACAGCTCAAGGAAGGGTAAATTAACGTCCAAAAATTTATTTTTTTTAGATCAATTAAGGGAAATGTTGTTAAATGGTGATCCACGTAGCACACTAATGTGCCACATCTTAATTGGTAGCAATCACTGATCTACCTTTAGAAACTGAAATGTTCAGGAGTAGTGTAATATAAAATTTCCGTTCACATGTATTGATTGTTGTTCTTTTGTTCTGTGAATACAATGTGTCAACTGAAGGAAGATTGTCAAACTACTGTGGCGTATATTGATTTTGACTAAAAACGTAATTAATTTTGGACAAACAATACGCCGGAAGTGAACCCATGCGTTACTTTCAGTTTAGTTCGATTTACGTTTAATGTTATAATCAACCTATCTTTGTCTCGAAAAGGGGCTTCACGTCTCTTTTTATGAGCAAATTTTCAGAAAAGGGACGAAAAACCTTGATCAGTCTCATAATCTAGAAAGCTGCTACACGGACGAAATAAGAAGAAGAAGAAGAAGAATCATCTTTTATTGTCATGAACATGCATGCATGCACACGAAATTTGTTCTCTGCATTTAACCCATCACAGTGAACACATACACATGTTAGTGGAACACACTGGAGCAGGGGGCAGCTGAAGCGCCCGGGGAGCATTTCGGGGTATCAGTGTCTTGCTCAAGGACACCACAGCCGTGAGTCCAGGGGATGTTGGCGGATGGTCCAGTCGGGGTTTTTTTTTTAACCTAGGTCCTCCACGGTGGCAGGCGATGATCTTAACCATTGGGCCACGGCTGAGATGACAGCTGTTTATTGTTGTAACTCAAACACACTAAAACAATACAGGCAGTGGAATTTTATAGAACATTTCATGAAATCTACAGGGAAAACTACAAGGAAACAATACAGAGGGTTCTAACTACAAAAAGAAAACACAAATAATAGTAATAGAAAGAAACTAGGCATACGTACTTTTTGTAGCAGCTGCTCTGATTGCCTAGCGGTGACCCACGTAGGCCGGGAAGCCAAGTCTCCATCCCAGGTTCCCGCTGGCCGAACCGTGTGTTCGAACAAAGAAAAGGGGAAGGGCGGCAAACATCCCTCCGATGTTAGGCAGTAGGAAGAGAGAACCAAAAGCCAGAGGAGGCGGGAGTCATCGGTTAAATACCCAAGAGGTGTGTCTAAGAGACGGGGAAACTGGAGAAGACTACACTCATCGACTTGAATTTTGGTCTACAATTTAGCCATAAAAATGGTGTAAAATATATTAATATAAAATACTCCCAACTTTGTACTCTTACTCATAGATCAAGCATATAGAATGATTGTTTAAACTTTCGTCTTGGCAAATCAACTGCTTATTGTGCAATACAACATTTCGTACTGTTTGGCTTCAAATCAAGAAGAACAGTTCTCAAAGTCTTGCAGCTGGACCTGTAAAGCTGACACGACACAGACATCAAGGCATACATTTGGAATATTTCTGGAGAGTTTGTAAAATATCAAAGCAGACATTTATCTTTGGTTAAAAAAAAACTTAAGAATGCGAGTCCCCAGGTTTGCAGTAACTCTCTACCACCAGCGGATGTCGTCCACCTTCCAGCAGTGTTACCAGTGGATCTTGCATGCATTTCAACGCTGCAAATGGTTCTTTGAACTTTTATCTTGGCATGCTATGACCAGCGGATTTTCCAAACATTTGGTCGGTATCTTGGGCCTGCGCACCAACGGGGGTCTTTGATGACTGGAAGCCCAGGCTTCTTGGGTAACTGTTAATTAGTTTAAGGTCCGGGTGACATAAACCAGGCATCCTTGTGGCCGTCTTGCACAGTGGGGCGGCTTGGAAGAATGCAGTTTATTCAGTTTTGTGGGTTGGGGGCCGGGGGTTGCCGGTGCCACCTTGTGTGTCAATGCGTACTCGCTACACTACTAATTTGAAGTCTGTAACTACATAATCACGTCATGTCAGCTGCAATACAGCAGTTAGTTATTATCTTCCCATTATTTAGCCATCAGTTCTAGTAGTGACTTGTCCCAATATATTTTTCAGATGTAACAAAGAAAATTGAAGGTCAAGTTGATGCCCCGCCGCAGCTCTTCCAAAAGGTAATATTGAATAACCTTTTTATTTTCATTTCAAGCTGTCAGTTGTGGTTTGAATAGAGGAAAAAAAGTGACGTATTGAAGAAAAAATACATTCAGATTTGGTCTGTATGACATCAGAGCATTTGACAGCATATCATAAATGGCATAGATCACTTTACACTTGAGACTGCGTGAGTCCCAGGATGCACGTCTGGAAACAATGAGTCCCTGCAACTTATCATCACGGAGTACAGATATAGTAATCCTCCGCTATATGACGGTTGTTGCTATGCGGCACGCTATTTTGTAGATTTTTATTTGTATGGTATTTTTGTTATCCACTGCTCTTGCGCTCTCTCAATATATTATGTTTCAACCTGCCATGATCCATCCATCCATCCATCTTCTTCCGCTTCTCCGAGGTCAGGTTGCGGGGGCAGTAGCTTTAGCAGGAACGCCCAGACTTCCCTCTCCCCAGTCACTTCATCCATCTCTTCCGGGGGATCCTCAGGCGTTCCCAGTCCAGCCGAAGGATGTAGTCTCTCCAGCGTGTCCTGGGTCGTCCCCGGGTTCTCCTCCCGGTGGGACGTGCCCGGAACACCTCACCAGGGAGGGGTCCGGGAGGCATCCGAATCAGACGCCCCAGCCACCTCATCTGGCTCCTCTCGATGTGGAGGAGCAACGGCTCTACTCTGAGATCCTCCCGGATGACAGAGCTTCTCACCCTATCTCTAAGGGCGAGCCTACACCCTGCGAAGGAAACTCATTTTGGCCGCTTGTATCCGGGATCTTGTTCTTTCGGTCACGACCCACAGCTCGTGACCACAGGTGAGGGTAGGATCGTAGATCGACCGGTAAATCGAGAGCTTCGGCTTTCGGCTTAGCTCCTTTACCACAACGGATCGATACAAAGTCCGCATCACTGGAGACGCTGCACCGATCCGCCTGTGGATCTCCCGTTCCATTCTTCCCTCAATCGTGAACAAGACCCCAAGATACTTGAACTCCTCCACTGGGGGCAGGATCTCACATTTTAATATCAATATCAATATTTTTTAGTCTTTATTTATTGTATGAATGTTGTCGTGTTATCTACTCTATAATTTCTGCTGCCTCTTGACTTTTGATAGAGAAATTTTATCTCTCAAGAAGCTTGTACTTGGTTAAATAAAGGATGAATTATAAAATAAGGCCCTCCCTCGAGCTGCTGGACTGTGATGTGAGACCACCTGTCAATCCAATGACTCACAAAATGGGGTTGCTGAAGTGGTTATGGTTTATAAAGTTAACTTTCCCATATTTGTGTGTGTGTTATGTGGGAACACACACAAACAACTCAGAGCACTGATGTTTTAATATCACGCGGTTGAGTGAGCTTTTTAGCGCCAGCCCTTAGCTTGCTAGCTTGTTAGCTCTCAGGCTAGCGAATGTAATAAACATGTTCCCAGTTGTGTGCATCTACGTTCTGCCAGTGGCTTGCTGCCGTCGTGAGCGGCGCGTTACCACAACAAAGAAAATTCATCAAATCCAGAAAAAACGTGTCCATTGTATGGAACGATAACCTGTCCTACTCTGCCTCTGATTGGCTAGCAGCAAGGATTCATATTTTGATTCATTGTGTGGAAGCTCTTCACCAACGCACGCGCGCGCACACACACACAGACAGACAGACAGACATAAGTAGTGCAGGTCTTAAACCATGGCTCTACATGCAGAATGAAGATGCTTCATGCATCCCCTTTTTGTGCGTCACAGAAGCGGGATGCACATCAAACGAGATCCTTGAATGGCAATTAAAATTGTACTCTATCTTTGGCACCTTTTTTGCTGTTGCTACATGAGTGCCACCACCATGAAAAGGTTAACCTAATACGTGATGTAGTTTAAAATGCAGTTCTACTAGCCAAACAAAATTAAGAGGTGGGCAATATGATCTTTTAAGGACATATCGCGATATGACAATGATAGATAACAAATAATAACAGAACAATAATTGCAGTTCACATGCATATGATTTGTTTGTGCAAAGTGCAAACAAAATGCAGCTGGGCTGCATGTTAGCAGCACCTAATGTCTACACCTCACCGGCTTCTATAACCTGCTTGATTTTAAACTCAACACACACTTCAGACCTGTTTCATACAAATTAACTTAAATCAGCTTGTATACTACTAAATGTTGTTCAAATATTTACTAAATATTTTTAAATAATATTTCGACATGACATGCATTTATTTCCATCCATCCATTTTCTGAGCCGCTTCTCCTCACTAGGGTCGCGGGCGTGCTGGAGCCTATCCCAGCTGTCATCGGGCAGGAGGCGGGGTACACCCTGAACTGGTTGCCAGCCAATCGCAGGGCACAAAGAAACAAACAACCATTCGCACTCACAGTCATGCCCACGGGCAATTTAGAGTCTTCAATTAATGCATGTTTTTGGGATGTGGGAGGAAACCGGAGTGCCCGGAGAAAACCCACGCAGGCACGGGGAGAACATGCTAACTCCACACAGGCGGGGCCGGGGATTTGAACCCGGGTCCTCAGAACTGTGAGGCTGACGCTTTAACCAGTCGGCCGCCATGCATTTATTTAATAGAATCAATTTTGCTGAAGTCGAAGCTGTTTGTCTCTGCCCCTGGTTGTCATGGTAACAAAAACATACTTTGCATTGGTTCCGAAATATATAAGGCAGAAAAGACTACACTTCGTGACACTTAAAGTGGGTACGGAAAGTATTCCGGCCCCCTTTAAATTTTTCACTCTGTTATATTGCAGCCGTTTGCTAAAATCATGTGTTCATTTTTTTCCCCTCAATGTACAAACAGCACCCCATATTCAAATATCACACAGCCAGAGTATTCAGTAAGTAAGTATTCAGACCCTTTGCTCAGTATTTAGTAGAAGCAACCTTTTGAGCTAATACAGCTACGAGTCTTTTTATGTTTTTCACACCTGGATTTTGGGATCCTCTGCCATTCCTCTCTGCAAATTTTCTCCAGTTATGTCAGGTTGGATTATGTTCAGATCTCTCCATAGATGCTCAATTGGGTTTAAGTCAGGGCTCTGGCTGGGCCATTCAAGAACAGTCACTGAGTTGTTCTGAAGGAACTCCTTCGTTATTTTAGCTGTGTGCTTAGGGTCATTGTCTTGTTGAAAGGGGAACCTTTGGCCCAGTCTGAGGTCCTGAGCACTCTGGAGAAGGTTTTCGTCCAGGATATCCTTGTACTTGACCACATTAATCTGTCCTTCGATTGCAATCGTCCTGTCCCTGCAGCTGAAAAACACCCCCACAACATGATGCTGCCACCACCATGCTTCACTGTTGGGGACTGTATTGGATAGGTGATGAGCAGTACCTGGTTTTCTCCACACATACCACTTAGAATTAAGGCCAAACAGTTCTATATTGGTCTAATCAGACCAGATAATCTTATTTCTCACCATCTTGGAGTCCTTTGGGTATTTTTTTTAGCAAACTCCACGTGTCTTGCACTGAGGAGAGGCTTCCGTCAGGCCACTCTGCCATAAAGCCCCGATTGGTGTAGGGCTGCAGTGATGGTTGACTTTCTAGAACATTCTCCCATCTCCCGACTGCATCTGTGGAGCTCTGCCACAGTGATCTTTGGGTTCTTCTTTACCTCGCTCACCAAGGCTATTCTCCCCCGATTGCTCAGTTTGGCCGAACGGCCAGCTCTAGGAAGGTTTCTGGTCGTCCCAAACGTCTTCCATTTAAGGATCATGGAGGCCGCTGTGCTCTTGGGAACCTTAAGTGCAGCATACATTTTTTTGTAACCTTGGCCAGATCTGTGCCTTGCCACAATTCTGTCTCTGAGCTCTTCAGGCAGTTCATTTGACCTCATGATTCTCCTTGGCTCTGACATGCACTGTGAGCTGTAAGTTCGGTCATATAAATAGGTGTGTGGCTTTCCTAATCAAGTCCAATCAGTATAATCAAACACAGCTGTACTCCAATGAAAGTGTAGAGCCATCTCAAGGATGATCAGAAGAAATGGACAGCACCCGAGTTAAATGTCTGACAGCAAAGGGTATGAATACTTATGGCTGTGTGATATTTCAGTTTTTCATTTTTAGTCTACAAAATTTTCAATTATTTTTTTTTCATCAATATGGGGTGCTTTGTGTGCAATAATGAGAAAAAAATGAACTTAAATGCAACATAAAGAGTGAAAAATTTAAGGGGGTCTGAATACGTAACCACTGTAGATAATGGGGTATGTGGTAATTCTTGATCCTTTGGGTTTTTGACAAAACGTGACAAACTTGAAGCTGTTTTAAATTGTGAAAAAAAGCAAAATGTCTCCTTTTTAAGCTTTTTGAAAATATTGCCACTGATGTTAAATTATTGGCAAAATTATTTAAAAAATATTAGTAATTAACCAACAGTGATGGATTTTTGTGTTAGGCTTTATCACAGACTTATTAGACACAAACGACACGGCTCATGTCAAGAAAGGGAGCATGCACTCATTTGCTTTACATAGCAGAAAAAGCTAATGTGGTAAAAACCATGTATTAAAGACAAATGCGACATGCATGCTTTATGTTGAAGATCTTTCACCTTTAATCCAAAAGGCTTCTTCAGTTCAAAGTTTTAGGATTGGCGTCTCCCTATTTATGCCCCTGTGTGTGTGTGTGTGCCCTGGGGGTAGTAGAGAATAGGGTGGTGGTGTTGTTGCCCCGTTTGTTTAGTGAAACGACTATCCTGCATACCAATCAGTAGTTCAGTGCTTTGCGGCACCACACTTGTGTAGAATATTTGGCAGTGCTTTAAATAAGGGAGCTTCCATGGAGTGTGGGAGTGCTCGCACCCCAGGATGACCCGTCCAGGCATCTCAGCAGGTTGTTTCATGCTGAAAGTTTGTCACAGAGATTCGGCATGATGTTTATATGTAAGCTGCCGATCGAGCTCCACTCCCAGGAATGTGGTGGAAGGATTATGTGGAAGTGGAGTCCCATTGAGGCAGACAGACAGTTGGCGTTTGGATTCCCTGTAGTTCAATTGGACAGGTGTGAGAGTCGTCTTGGCCAGATTCATTTTAAGTCTCCATGTTCTTAAGTATTCCACTAGTAGAGCTATTGCAGTTGTGTTTCCTCCAACCAGCTTTTGTGAGAGTGGACCAATGCAAGGTTATCAGCATAGCTGTACTGGCAGGACTTGATTTTTGGGATGTTACTTATGTAAATATTAAAGAGCATAGGCGAGATCCCTGTGGCACTCCAATTTCTTAGGTGGCAAAGGTCGGCTGCATTGTCCGTCGCTGGTCTTCAGCACAAAGGTCCGCTTTTGGCAATATGTTAGGGAGGAATCGTACCATGTGCTTGTCAGGGATCTTTTGAAAAAGTTTGAGGTCAACCAGGATCACTTCCGCCTTTTTGCTCTTTTCAAAACCGTCTTTGATGTCAATGGTCAGCTTCACTACTTGGTGGGTGCTAGTGTCCCCGACGGAAGCAAGCTTGCTCTTCAGGTAGCTGGGGGCCAACCACTGGATCGAGTCTAGCTAGATGTTCCAGGATCTTGTATGGTACACACAGTAGCGAAATAGGGCGGTAGCGCCTAGGGTCATCAATGGGCTTCTTTGGTTTTGGCAAAGCAACCACAGTGGCTCTCCGCCAGATCTTTGGCATCAACTCCTGGCTCAGACAAGTTGAGAAGAATTTTCTCAACTAGTTGATGCAT